>NC_057809.1:560997706-561009971 GCF_018294505.1 Triticum aestivum | reverse complement strand
GAGAGGTTTATTGGGATTTTTTGTACGGACTAGCCTCCCAACGCGAGAGGAGTAGTTCCAGGAGGCGCAGGTCGATGTCGCCTACAACCACCACCTCCTCCAGAAGAATCTGCAGACGGAGGAGCAACTCACTGGCGGCAAGGCGGTCACGCCGGACGTGTACATGGCTAAGCAGGAGGCGCTGCTCGAGTCGTACCGCACCACCCACAACATCCGCCTTGCCCGCTAGCGGTACCACCAGCGGGTGGCAGAGGTGGCAGTCGCCGGCAAGGAGTGCGACGACAAGGTGGAGGAGGCGGTCTTCGACCTGGTTCATTAGCAGAAGTCTTGCCGTGTCCTGAGCATTGGGTTAGCATTGGGTTATCTCAAATACTCTGGACCAAACACTTTCACGGCTGCCTTTGTAAATTGTTTGACGAAGAAGATTGAAGTACTCTCTCTCTCTCTCTCCCATTGCCAAGTTGTCATCAATGGAATCCATCGGAATACCTTATGTCATCATGCAACATTGCGGCAGTGACCTATTGCTCAATGTTATGTCCAAGAGCTCTGGCACAGTTCCTCCTTTGAGCGAAGGATTGATCATGTTGTTTCACAACATTGCAAATGTGAGGAAACAAGCTCGTGGACATCCTAAACCAGTGTCGAAAGTGCCTCTCTAGATAGGGAGGTATTGTGGCAAAGTAGTTGTGCCACAATTGGTCGCCCGCCTCTTACCGTTCTCTCCATAGAAACTCACGACCAAAAACCGAACCTCCGTGCTTCAGCTTCTTGTTCTTGTGCATCATCACAATCATAGCAATATCTCCCTCCCCGGTGAAATCAAATTTCCCCATCTAACAAGGAATCATTGTAATAGTTGGAGTCACATGAACTCAAGTACGGATGAAACTATCTATCAAGCTATAGTTCTACAAGGACAGTCCGTTCTACAAATGCATAGAAAAAACACAAACAATATTTTTACGTTTGTAGATATTCCATCAAACAACTAGTGTGCGAGGAGGAGCAATCCGGCCGACGAGTCGTCGATGGCTTGCGGCTTCCTGGAGGGGGTGGGCAACGACCACTGGAAGTGCTCCTCAACGTGGGGAAGGCATCTATGCATCCAGAAGTCAGAGACGCCGCGCTGTTGCCGCTCAGATGTCACCGGACCTCCGCTCGGGCGCGACAGTGGGGCTACCGGCTATGGTGCTCCGTCGGATGCTAGGTCACCAAGTAGGGGCATAGACGAATGGCCATGGCCACTACGGCGACGAATCGACACGGGCGGAGGCCAAATCGGGGCGGGCAGCGAGGCCGTGGGCGGCTAGAGGAGTAGTACGGTTGGGAAGTACTTCGGGGCATGCGGTGGAGCGGCAGTGGTGGCCTACGGTGGCGGATTAGCGACTGCGGCGGCGGTGGGCGTGCGGGTCAGACATGTTCCGGCTGGAGGCGGGTGAAAAACGGCTGAGCACAGACGATTTGTGGCAGCCTTGCGCTTTTGCGGTTGCCGCATATTTGTCGAACGCAGAGCCACTTTTTGGGCTGCCCTTTCTTTTGCAAAAAAAATTGGTATTGGGCTGCTATTGGAGGACTTTTTTTTGCCCCTTCATGCCCTAAAAACGCCTTGTACCCAATAATAAGGTAGCGTTGAAGATGCTCTTACCTTTTTAATAATGAAATATATTAATATCATGAAAATATCAATTACATCAAGCCTCTGCAACAATGTAATGTCGTAAAGACATTAAGGATGCACACAATCAAAACACAAAAAAACAAGAATAGAAAACCCCCCGCTATACTGATCAATTCCTTGTAGGTAGAACCAAGGATTTGGATTCCGAGTGCACCTTTTTTCTCGTGGGGCACCGAAATTCCCGGTTACCGCGGTAACCGCGAAATCTCGGAAAAAATTCGGGCGAAATTTAAATCTGAATTTTGAATTCAAAACTCTGAATGATGTATATATTCGGTCTGGACTCGCTTCTGTTAGCAATCCACCTTCTAGCGCAGTGGTTAGCTCGTATATGAGCTTCTCGTGCCTTGAGGTTGCAAGATCGAATCACTCCAACCCCATGTATTTTTTAACTGCATCTTCCTTTTTATCATAAAAATTATGAAAAGAAAAAGAGAACCACCACACTCGAACCCGAGACCACAGGGAAGAATAAAGTAGCGCCGCGTTTACCACCACGCCAATGCTGCCTGTATGTTCTTCCAAAGTTCCGAACCTATCTAACCTAACTATCAGAGTTTAAATTCAAAAAATTTAAATCTTTTCGCTCGGTACATACTTTTCTCGTGGGGTGGCGAGAAACGCGGATACCGGGTGGTATCCGAATATTCCGCCCGGTACCCAAAACCATGGGTAGAACCACCACCTAGACAACACCTGAAGTACAAATTCGTCAAACGCGATGCCTCCAAGAAGAAAACAATGCACAAGCACCGTCATCGCCCGATCCTATATCTTAGGTTTTCATCTTGGAGAAGATCCATGCTTCCAAAACAATGCCTTCAATAAGGTCACTGCTAGACTCAATCAATTAAGGTCAGACCTTGGGTTTTCGCCCTGAAAGTTAAGACTCTGTACTCCGCTTGTGTTGCCGCCCCCACTTGCCGATGCCACTGCTACGAATCACGAATCATCAAGGAGAGTCCTCATCGCCACGAAGACTCGATCTGCCATTACAAGGCCTTAGACCTCAGCCACCATGCCGTTCTTTGTCACTGTCTTCATCATAAAAATCGAAATACAGATGCTCTTACATGGTTGACTGGCTCTTAATCGAGTGTTTTAAGGAAAGACTCTGAATCCAATAGCATGGTTGCGTGCCAATTCAAATCACTCGGTTGCTAAACAGGAGTGCGAAGAGCAACATAAGTACAATATGTGTTACGAAACGATGACCAAATATTACATTACCAATGCTGCTCGGATTACATGTAAGTAGTAGTAGTAGTAGTAGTAGAACCAGATGTAATCTACTGTCCTCGACAACACCAATGCACAAACAAGTAGGGAGAGAAAAGAAGCCCACACACTGTACAGTACACAGACATAGCGGACCGTTATTACATACGTGCTTCATGACGCGGGAGCACCGTGCACCTTGTAAGCTCTTCTAAGCTTCCGCGGGAGCACCGCAAAAGCAGAGGAGCTTCGCGATGCGCTTCATGACGCCGCCGCGCCTCGCCGGCGGCTTGCTCTGCTTCGCCTTCCCTTCTTCAGCGCCGCCACCGTACCCCTTCTCCATGGAGACAGAGAGCCAACAAATATTACTAGACAGAAGAATGATCTGTTGAGGAGGAGGAGGAGGATCAGAGCCAAAAACACTTCACGGCACCAACACTCGGCAGGGGAGACGTATAAATACACCCATGTCTCTTGGAAGAACTGCACGGCCAGCCATTTTCACGCCATTTTCGGGGTTAAAATCAGGCAAATGCATGGTAAGTACGTACGTGTGACTGGGCGCTGGGTTTCTTGTCTGCTCCTCCAGCTCTGTAACTTCACGCTGATGTCCCCAGTTGCACCGCCGTTGCATTCTCTAAATCCTTTCGGCCTTTTTCTCCAAAAACGTACGGGCGTGTCCCCTGCGGAAGAAAATGTCCGTCCATTTTCGGTCACCGTCTGCCGATCATTTCGCGTACAATCACTTGACTGCAACTAGTGAGCTAGTGCCGCCGGCGACCAGGTAGGTGTATGGAATGTTCCAGCCCTTTGGGTCGATCCAAGTCACGCCGAAAGTGAACAAGTAGACAGAAGGACGTCATTTTCCGGCGTGGCTTCAAAAGAGAAAACAACCTGAAACATGGTTTGATCAGTTGCAAGGCAATTCATTCGCATGGTTTGGTTAAGCGCTTTTGCTAATCTTCAGTTGCATGAAAATTTGGTTCCTGCTTGACTCCGCGTAGATGAGATTCCATGATCGAGTGGCTTGTTCCCGTTGAATATGGCAAATGTATGTATTCTGTATGTAGTTTTTTTGACATTATATATTACCACTATATAGTGTACAAAATATTGTCCATCGGATGAAGCTGATCCAACGGTTGTGAGATGGCAAATCTAAGTAGTGTTGGCCGTTGGATATTCTCTTTATTACACTGGATTCTGCTACGAGAAGATTCCAGACACCATGCATAATATGCACAAACCTCAAAGCAAATAGAGTTGTCATTCCTTTTAATTATTTATTTTCTATGCACATTGTGCACACAAAATAATAACTTATTTTTTTTTGAAAAACTTCCGATCTATTCATCTTCAATCATGGCAGTACAACAAACACTAGAAATAATAAAAATTACATTCAGGTCCATAGACCACCTAACGACGACCACAAACACCGAAGCGAGCTGAAGGCGCGCCACTGTCATCGCTCCTCCCTCGCCGGAGTCGGGCACAACTTGTTGTAGTAGACAGTCGGGAAGTCGTCATGCTAAGGCCACATAGGACCAGCGCACCAGAACAGCAACCACCGCCGATGAAGGATAACGTAGATCGAAAGGATCCAATCCGAAGACACACGAATATAGACGAAAAACAACCAGATCCGAGCAAATCCACCGATGATAGATCCGTCGGAGACACACCTCCACACGCCCACCAACGATGCTAGACGCATCACCTGAGCGGGGGCTAGGCGGGGAGACCTTTATTCCATCTTCAGGGAGTCGCCGCCGTCTCGTCTTCTCGAGCAAGACACAAATCCTGACAAATATGAAAGGAACAACTAACAACGGAGCCCCCTCGCCGGCCCTTGTCAGAATCCACCTCGCCTCCATGGCCCTAGGGCCACCGGAGATGAGGCAGACCTGTGACGGAGCCGGCAAGAGGCACAAACCCTAGCTTGTTTGATGGAGTAGGATGCGGCTAAGTTAATAACTTCTTACTTGTTCTAGAATTCCATACTATAACTTGACAAGTTTGTTTCCTTCCAAAAGAATGGTCTTTTCTTACGTTATGATTTGTTCAAGGCTAAGGCAACATCTTTCTAAAATCCATTTATATTTCCAAATAGAGTACTTAGCTATTTGTACACTTAACTTGAGTTTTGTGTAGTATATATCACATAGTTATATAATATTCTATAACTATGATTCAATTCTCATTGAGACGAACGACATATCGAATCTACAACTTATACTTAATGAAATTGTGACTCTAAATATACACCTTAGCCTATTATAGTATTGTATATCAGTACTCGGTCGTACTTTGGTTATCTAAACTAACCTGCACAACATGTGTAGTTTACTATTTCCTCCGTTTCATAATATAAGAACATTTTTGACACTAACTAGTGTAAAAGACGCTTTTATATTATAGGACGGTGGTAGTAGTATAAAGAGCCCACCTGGTGGTAATGTGTCAGAATGCTTGTGTGCGGTTGTTTGGCTATGTGTGCACCTACACCTGCGGAAGGAGGTACCATCCATGTGAGGCACGATTCCACCAATTCATTTTTGGTATATCAATCAAATATTAATCTCCAGCATGATTTTTTAATGCATTGGTTATAAATAATAGACTTACTCGCATAACATTATATTGATGCCTTAGAGTTGCACTACCTTTTACTTGTCCTTGCACATTAAGGAACAATGCTCCGTTTTGAGAAAAAAAACATTGGGAAACATTGCAAGTTCTATATTATTTTACTTGGGTCTTTTTAGTTCTTTTTATTCCTACAGGTTTGTTTTCTTTCTATCAGGTAACTCCAAACAAAACTTCAATCTATAATATTTATATTTTTTATTTTTTCTCACCTTTGCTATTTCTTGGCACTTGTTTATTTTTATCTCAATTTTTTGGCCCTCCAATTTTCTCATAAATTCGTGCGCTATGAGTGTGATGCATCAAGCCCCTGACAATGTTATTTGCTTGTTTGAAAAAAAGTGGAATTCATGCTTGTGTTTTTTTTGTAGAGAGAGGTGCCAAAAAAGCAGAGGCTGTAACCTAAATATCATGCGATACAACTAATCACATTTGTCGGCTGGTCTCCTTAATTCGTATCCGTTCTTAAAATGCATTACTTTAGAAGTGTTCTTGCATAAAATGGAATTGTGCAAGTTTTGTATAACTTGTGTGCAAGTTCTGAACATTGCACTTTTTATTGTGGCTCTGTTTTTATTAGGGTAATATTATTTCATAAATTCAGTCTACTATACTAGAATTTTGGTATTTTATCCTTTTGTTTAACTTTCAATCGGGAAATAATATTCCAAAGATTATATATACCATAGCAACATTTTTGTATTTCATTCTTTGTTCTTTTAAATATCAAGAGGGCCTTTTTCCGCCGTTCATTTTTATCTCTCTTATTATCACCCATTTCGAGTCATTTATTCAGAAACAAGAATACTTAGAGGAGACACGAAACCAGAATCCTATAGCAAATGAAAAAAAGCAAATACAACATGTTATAATCTTTTTAGTTTTATTTTTTTGTCATGGTAATATTATTCCATGAGTTCTGTCTACTACAATAGAATCAGTTTGTTTAATTTTCTATCAGGAAAAATGTTATTCCAAAGATTATATATACTATAGCAATATTTTGGTATTTTATTCTTTGTTTCTTTTTAAATATCAAGAGGGGATTTTTCCGTAATTCATTTTTATCTCTCTTATTATTACCCATTTTGAGAAATTTCTTCAGAAATAAGAATGCTTAGAGGATACACAAAGCCAGAATGCTATAGCAAAGGAAAAAAAAAGCAAATACAACATGTTATAAATTATTTTCAAAAAGATAGATAACCTTAAATTATTGTGACATTTATATGATCCAAACATGAATTAAGGTAATAAAAATAGAGTGGCTGAATATGCCAGCCACACAAACGACAACAGACAAGAAACAAGAAATATGAAGCCAACATACAAGATACAAGAAATGTGTCACATATCTTAATAGTAGGCAGAAAAGCATGGCGACTGGACATTCTAGGAAGAAATATATGTTCCTCGATATCACAAAAACAACACTTTGCGTAATGCTGGCATCTATCATTTTTCATGTTGTCTTTTTTTACCCGAAAACCATAGAATAATAGTTCTACGGTAAATTTTCAATAAACCATAAAAGTAATTTACAAGGGGAAGGAAAAAAGGAAGAAACAGAGGAAAAGACAGTCCAGAAGGCCTAACCAATGCCAGTTCTAGGTATAGAAACCATGGAATTACATATTGTTATCTATCCATTCTGAAAGCTCTTGAATATGTTTCTCTTTAACTTTGTATCTAAGCAACTTGAGATCTTGTTTAAGATAGAATTTCGTTCGGATCACCTCTCAATCAATCTACCACATGAAAATTTTGATTTTTAGCTAAATTTTTTCATTTCCAAATCAACCTATCTTGGAACGGCCAGTCATCATTAATGAGGTCCGCTTACATTGGTTGACTGAAATGATCCCAGAAATGGTGAGATTCTTTTTTTGAAAGACCCAACGCTGCTGGCATTCATATATTAAGCAGGAAGCAACAAAAAGAGCAAATACATGGTGAAGATCCTAGGATCAAGTGGCCTAAAGGAAAATAAAGATTACATTAGCCAATTCCGGTCGAAGGTTCTGCAAAAGGCCGCGATAGGCATTTTGCCCCAGCTTGGCGCCACAGCTGAATAGCACGATGACATGCAGCCACAATGTCACTCCCTAGCGCCTTTTTTGCACGAAAAGTGCAGTTGTTCCGTTCTAGCCATATCTCCTAGAGCACCAAGATGATGATGGACTTGATCCCCTTCCGGCCTTCCCCTGGAGTGGCGGCAATTGCTTCAACGATTTGAGTCACCATATTCAGGCAGCTCCATACACTTGGCCTCACAGCCCGGCATCCTGACCATGTCGCCACCTTTTCCCAGACCTCCTTTGTGATCGGGCAGTGCCAGAAGAGGTGAACCTATCACTCTAGGTTTCTGAAACAAAGGTGACAGAAATAGTCATTGCACCATCCTCGCCTTTGCAACCGATCATTGCACCACAACCTGTTGAGATGCACCAGCCAGGCAAACACTTTTGACTTCCCCGGAGCTCAGGCATCCCAAATCAAGCTTTTGAAACATGATCGCTGCGTCCCCTGGAATTGCGCCTAGTAGGCCGAGGTAGCAGAGTAGCTGCCATCAGTCGTCCAGTTCCATCTAATGGTATCATCGACCTGGGGGTTTAGCATCAGGCGGACACTGGCAATCATCCTCGCCATGGACAGCACGTCTTGCAGCAGAGGGGCGGTGTCCCTGTGCGCCAAGTCTCTGATCCAGGAGTCGTCGACCAGAGCGGCTCTAACCGATCTCGATTTCCGCCTTGAGTGCTTGAAAAGCCTGGGGAAAACATCCCTAAGAGGCTGCCCATTGGCCCATGAGCAGGTCCAGAACCCTGCCTTTTCTCCATTACCTAATGAGATAGAAGTTGCAGCTGTGAACATGGCCCTGTCCGTGACATCACAGGGTGAGTCCATGCCCAGCCAGGCTCGATCAGGGTTTTTCCATGTGTACCAGAGCCACCGAAGCCGTAGCACTCGGCCATACTTCTGCAGGTCGAGGATGCCAAGACCGCCATGCTCGATCGGGGTACACACCTTTGCCCAATTAACTTTGCATTTGCCCCTGTGATCATCTCATTGTGCGCCCAAAGGAACTTTCCTCTGGATTTGTCAATCTCTTTTAGAAGCTTCTTCGGCACCCGCAGCGCGGTGAGGGTGAAGGTCGGCCGCGAGGTGAGGACCGCACGGACTAGCACTCGACGTCCGGCAATGGTTAGCAGCTTCGTCTTCCACCCCACCAGCCGAGCTCGGATGCGATCAAGGACGAATTGAAGGTGCACAAGCCTGAGCCTTGCCGGTATAATCGGTAGCCCCAGGTATGTTATCGAGAAGGACTTCATTTGTCCCCCAAAGCTCTGCAAAACCTCGGCCATATTGATGTCCTCGCAACGAATGTGCGTCACAGATGATTTAGCGAGGTTAATCTTGAGACCAGTTGCATCCCCAAAGCCATGCAGAATACCCATGAGGGCCTCAATCTCTTCAGCGATTGGGTTTGCAAAGAGGACAACGTCGTCCGCATAGAGACTGACATGCAGCTTCAGCTCTCTTCCCGGCAAAGGGTTTATGATGTTTCGCTCTGCTGCAAGCCGAAGCAGGCGATGCAGTGGATCAATTGCCCGAATGAATAGCAACGGTGAGAGGGGGTCCCCCTGGCGCAGCCCTTGTTGGTGCAGCAACTGCACTTCGGGCACCCATTAAGCATGACAACCGAACTGGAGGTCGACAACAGCAGTGCGATCCAATCCCTCCATCTGGCACTGAAGCCCAGATTTTGTAGCAGTTTAAGGAGGTACTTCCAAGATACACTATCAAAAGCCCGGGTGATGTCAAGCTTTAATAGGACCGCTGGGGTTTTTCTTCTATGCAGCAGCTTGACACCATTATGCACGTACATGAAGCTATCATGTACGCATTTTGACTTTAAAAAAGCAGTCTGAGCCGAGGAGATGATGTTGTTAATCACCTTGGAGAGCCAGATGGCAAGATTTTTGCAATGAGTTTGGCTATGGAGTGAATGAGCCTAATTGGTCGATAATCCGCTACACTCGTCGCACCCTCCTTCTTTGGCAGCATAGTCACCAGGGCCGTGTTGAGCTCACTAAAACCCTGCCCCACAAGGCTGTAGAACTGCTGAAAAGCCGCCATAATACCCTATTTTATCAACCCCCAACATGACCTGAAAAATGATACGTCTCCAACGTATCTATAATTTTTGATTGCTCCATGCTATATTATCTACTGTTTTGGACTATATTGGGCTTTATTTTCCACTTTTATATTATTTTTGGGACTAACCTATTAACCGGAGGCCCATCCCAGAATTGCTGTTTTGCCTATTTCAGTGTTTCGGATAAACAAAATATCAAACGGAGTCCAAACGGAATAAAATCTTCGGAAACGTGATTTTCTCATCGAATGTGATCCAGGAGACCTGGACCCTATTGCAAGGGATCAAAGAGGTGGTCACGAGGGTGGGGGGCGCGCCCCCCCTAGGGCGCGCCCCCCTGCCTCGTGGGCCCCTCGGTGCTCCACCGACGTACTCCTTCCTCCTATATATACACACGTACCCCCAAACGATCAGAACAGGAGCCAAAAACCTAATTCCACCGCCGCAACTTTCTGTATCCATGAGATCCCATCTTGGGGCCTGTTCCAGAGCTCCGCCGGAAGAGGGCCGTCATCACGGAGGGCTTCTACATCATCCTAGCCCCTCCGATGAAGTGTGAGTAGTTTACCTCAGACCTTTGGGTCCATAGTTAGTAGCTAGATGGCTTCTTCTCTCTCTTTGAATCTCAATACAAAGTTCTCCCCCTCTCTTGTGGAGATCTATTCGATGTAATCTTCTTTTTGCGGTGTGTTTGTTGAGACCGATGAATTGTGGGTTTATGATCAAGTCTATCTATGAATAATATTTGAATCTTCTCTGAATTCTTTTATGCATGATTGGTTATCTTTGCAAGTCTCTTCGAATTATCCGTTTGGTTTGGCCAACTAGATTGGTAGTTCTTGCCATGGGAGAAGTGCTTAGCTTTGGGTTCGATCTTGCGGTGTCCTTACCCAGTAACAGAAGGGGCAGCAAGGCACGTATTGTATTGTTGCCATCGAGGATAACAAGATGGGGTTTATCTCATATTGCATGAATTTATCTCTCTACATCATGTCATCTTGCTTAAGGTGTTACTCTGTTTTTAACTTAATACTCTAGATGCATGCTGGATAGTGGTCGATGAGTGGAGTAATAGTAGTAGATGCAGAATTGTTTCGATCTACTTGTCACGGACGTGATGCCTATATACATGATCATGCCTAGATATTCTCATAATTATGCACAATTCTATCAATTGCTCAACAGTAATTTGTTCACCCACCGTAGAATACTTATGCTCTTGAGAGAAGCCACTAGTGAAACCTATGGCCCCCGGTGAAAGTGCAACTATTCCTAGGTGGTTTTGGTAATTCATAACAACATATAGCTCATTGAGCTAATGCTATTCCAAGATGACTATTTCAGGAAAGCTCAATGATTGGCATGGCATGGATGTGAAAGTGGAACCCTCAAAATGCTAAGGACAAAGGATTGGCTCAAGCTCAAAAGCTCAAGACTCTTCATTTTATATTTTAGTGATCCAAGATCACATTGAGTCTTTAGGAAAAGCCAATAATATCAAGGAGGGATGAGGTGTTGCTTAATGAGCCTCTTGCTTCATGTGCTTAGTGATATGCTCCAAAATCCTCAGCTACTTTCCCATATCCACATATGACCTAAACCCTAAGCCAAACTCGGTCCTACCGATTCTTTCTATCCGGCGCCACCGAGTTTCACTTGTCATAAGCCACTGCCAAACCCTAGCAACTCGGTTCTACCGATAGGGATCTCGGTCTCACCAAGATGGGATTGCAAACTCTCTATTTTCCTTTCATAACTTTTCGGTCTCATCGAAAGAGCGAATCGGTCCCACCGAGATTGCAATGTAAACTCTTTGTTTCCCTTTTGTAACTTTTTGGTCTCACCGAAAGAGCAAATCGGTCCCACCGAGTTTGCCTGACCAACTCTCTGGTTAGCTTATTACCAAACTCGGTCTCACCGAGTTTGTGTAATCGGTCTCACCGAGATTACGTTATGCCCAAACCCTAACCATATCGGTCCTACCGAGTTGTATGTCAGTCCCACCGAAAATCTCTAACGGTCACTAGGTTTACCTTTTCGGTCCGACCGAGTTTGTTGATTCGGTCCCACCGAGATTGGAAAACTGTGTGTAACAATTAGATTTTGTGTGGAGGCTATATATACCCCTCCACCTCCTCTTCATTCATGGAGAGAGCCATCAGAACACATACACAATTCCAACTCATATGTTCTAAGAGAGAACCACCTACTCATGTGTTGAGACCAAGATATTCCATTCCTACCATATGAATCTTGATCTCTAGCCTTCCCCAAGTTGCTTTCCACTCAAATCTTCTTTCCACAAAATCCAAATCCTATGAGAGAGAGTTGAGTGTTGGGGAGACTATCATTTGAAGCACAAGAGCAAGGAGTTCATCATCAACACACCATTTGTTACTTCTTGGAGAGTGGTGTCTCCTAGATTGGCTAGGTGTCACTTGGGAGCCTCCGACAAGATTGTGGAGTTGAACCAAGGAGTTTGTAAGGGCAAGGAGATCGCCTACTTCGTGAAGATCTACCGCTAGTGAGGCAAGTCCTTCGTGGGCGATGGCCATGGT